>NW_027139225.1:555000-585000 GCF_035084215.1 Heptranchias perlo | reverse complement strand
TTGGGGCTAATTGGATGGCCCTTTCAAAGTTCTGGCACGGGCGCGATGGGCAGAAGGGCCTTCTCCTGTGCTGTATGATTCTCAGTGACATGATGAACCAAACAACAATTCGAAAGCCTCAAGGACACCTTTACTGATATCAACTTTTTATTAAAGATAGAGTCCAACTCTCAAACAGCCATCCCATGATTCGAACTCTCGATCTCTGGATGACAACAGACATTTGCATTTCTACCGTGCCTTTAACGTTCACAAGACGCTTCTCAGGAGCGATTTTCAAGCAAAGTTTTAGCCCGAGCCACATTAGGAGATATTAGGACAGGTGACCAAAAGCTCGGTCAAAGAGGGAGGGTTTTAAGGAGCGTCTTAAAAGCAGGAGAGAGAGAGGGAGAGGGAAAGGGAGACGGAGACGGTTTAGGGAGGGAATTCCAGAGCTTAGGGCCCGGGCGGCTGAAGGCACGGCCGCCAATGGTGGAGCGATGGGAATCGGTGGGGGGAGGCGCAAGAGGCCAGAGTTGGAGGAGCGCAGAGATCTCGGAGGGTTGTAGTGGCTGGAGGAGGTTTCAGAGATAGTGTAAGGGGTTTTATTCCTGTTTCTCGGGCTTATAATAGGTCAGCCAGTTATGTTTTCCTGAGCTGCCCTGCCCGCTGTGCGGTTGCGAATCGCTTTCCCCTTCCTGATTCTGAGCTGAGGACTTATCGGGCGGTAACAAAGACAGACTAACAGACCAGTGGATTGGTACAAGGAAAACCAATGTTTATTAATAAGAAAACTAAAAACTACAAGGTAAACAGTATAATACAGAAGATAAAGAAATCGCTATAGATACAATACAGTCTTACACTTATCGGGTTGGAAGAAACGGACACATCGAGGGAAAATTGTAAAATCACAATTTTGGCAATATCCCTTTAACCCCCACCCTTATACCGAGATCGGTCGTCTTGTGGCGGCCAGAAAGTTAATGCTCACCGGTGAAACAGATGAAAAGGCCTGGCCCCTGTTCCCTGCTCCTGCCGTCGACATGTGGTTGCGAGGTTTGTTTGGATGGCCTTCCTTCTTGGTTGCCAGCAAGCAGCAGGACCACCGGGCCACCAGGTGAAGAGAGAAGAGAGAGAGAGATACTGGGAAGCCCAGTTATACCCTCTTGGTAACAGGTTATTTTCATACCTCATCAGCTTGCTTCATTGTTTGATTTAAGCACGAAACGTAAGACAAAGGACCCCATCTCTGGCCCATTTACATTAATGGCCGGTTCCTGTATTGCTGAGTTCCATAACTGCTTTAAGACCAAGGACCCCATCTCTGGTCCATTTACATTAATGGCCGGTTCCTGTATTGCTGAGTTCTATAACTGCTTTAAGACAAAGGACCCCATCTCTGGCCCATTTACATTAATGTCCGGTTCCTGTATCGATCTGTTCCATAACTGCTTTACCATTGTTCCGAATGTACCTTGATGGTTCACCTTTTGTCCTGCAATCACTTCCTGCTTGAATTTTGATGTGTTGGCCGGCCATGTTGATGACTTGCCTCAGGGCTTGAATGCTCCTGCATTGTGCAAGGAAACCTGTCTGAGACACGAAGCCTGCCGAGTTGTTAGAGAAATGCAATTTCAAATCTGCCGGTCCTCGGCCATGTGTCTGACCGCAGCCATTTTGAGAGACCCTGGATTTTTAAAACAGTCACACCAGGGTTTCTTTCATAACTCCAATAAATCTTCGGGGTGGGGGGAACATGTGAAATTTTGCGAATCCCTTCAAGGCCATTCGGCCCAACAGGTCTTTGATGGTGTTTATATGCCACACGGGCCTGCCCCCATCCGAATTCATCTGACCCTATCAGCATACCCTTCTATTCCCTTCTCCCTCATGTCCTTATCTAGTTTCCCCTTAAATGCATCTATGCTATTCGTCTAAACTACTCCATGTGATAGCAAGTTCCACATTCTCACCACTCTCTGGGTGAAGAAGTTTCTCCTGATTTTCTTATTGGATTTATTAGTGACTATCTTATATTTCTGACCCCTAGTTTTGGACACCCCCCACAAGTGGGAACATCTTCTCCACGTTTACCCTATCAAACCCCTTCATAATTTTAAAGACCTCGATCAGGTCACCCCTCAGCCTTCTCTTTTCTAGAGAAAAGAGCCCCAGCCTGATCAGTCTTTCCTGATAGTTATAACCTCTCAGTCCTGGTAGCAACATGTTTACGAAGAATACATTCATGATTTCATTCCCAAATAGCACCCAGAGGAAATCTTCCTTAAAAGTGCTGGATTCAGGAAACAGATCCCTTTGTTGTTGTTCCTCCAACCACAGATGCTCGCCCGAGATCATCAATGACTATTCTGTGAGAAACAAAAATAGGCAGATGCACGATATGACAATTTTGCCCAACTGTGGATTTGTGCTCCCATTTTATTTTTAAAGTCACAGGCACAGCCTAAACTGGGAATTATGGATTCTCTAAAAATGGCCCAATTTCGGTTATTTCAAGTGTGAAATTTGGTTCAGTGATCATCACTCATAAATGCCATGGTACATTGCTGACATGATACTTTAATGGGACGCTATATTCACAAAACATTTGGCAATCTCTTCTTGATTGCAGAAGTGCAGGAGTCAAAAAAGTCATGGATCATTTTCAGCACATGACCACAGAATGAAACACTAACCTGACACACATCACAAGTACAGTAATTTAGTAATACAGTGATACCACTGGCAGCTGTTCAATCACTGACTGAAGTCACAGGACAGAAGGAAACAAAAGTATTATTTTCAGTCACTGTCATCACCGTCGGCTGTTGTTTGCATAAAGAACAGGGCACCATATTGGTGTCATTAATTAGCATTTTTAATGTAAGGATTGATTGTTCCAGCTTCCTGAAACATCCCTCCATAAGATGCTGAGAAATTACACTTTAGCAGAGAGTCATCATATATTCTAAATAGGGAGGCAGTAAAATCCTCCAAGTCATGTTTTTGTATAGATTTGTATTTCATTGAGGTTATCTTTCGTTGTTCCCAAACATCAGACTTGGAAAGCATATTCTGAACACGGCCTGTAGCGCAATTCAGACAACCGCAAGAGGCAGAGCTGGCAACAGCCAGGTGTTCATGTCTCATTGAGTGTCTCAAGTGACTGCTGTTTTCGACAGGTGAACAAGATCTGATATTTTCCTCCCATTGGACAGCACAGCAGTAACAGCAGGTCAAACATGATTTTTACCAGGGAGCAGATCTTCCTAATGTCCTGGGGCCAATCAATAGAACACATTATGACTTCCATTCCACCGTAATGAGGACATCGTTCATAATAGGAGATGGATCGATGCCATGCAGGTGGACTGTGAAAGCAAGTGTAAAACTAGCTCCCCAGCTCCATTTCGAGGTTGTGGTGCTTTTTGCCCCCTTTACGTCTACTGAATGGGTAATTCTGCTCCAAATGGAAGCACCATCTTTTCCTTCAAGTATGGTTTTGGGTTATTGCATCTTTTCCTCCAAATTTATGATGAACGTTTTGACATGAGAAACTTCAATGATCTTTAAGGCGGATCTTGGTCACCCTAAGGAATGAGGGTATCTCGCTTTTTGTTGCAATGTTCATCAATTAATTCTATTGCGAGGAGATTTCTCCCCTCAATAGCAAGACCAATATTGCAGATTTCAGCAGAGCAATTGCCCCTCTCCCAACTTTAATGCCCACCAATGCAACATTACTGCATGACTGAGAATACGCATTTTCTGGAGGTTATATTGGATAACCCCTAAAAACGTGCTGCCTGATGATTTAAATGATAGTTGCGTGCACCCAGCACTACCTGTGCTGTTGATTGGCTGCATGCGCCAGCATGGGGGGCCCTGATCGTGGGAGTGGCTCGCTCGACTTAAAGGCAGCCTGCACCTCTCAAAGGGGAGGTGCATTGTGGCTGCAGGAAGTCCTTTGGGAAGTGTTGGAATATATTGGAGCATGGCTGCACCTGGGGTAGAGCATGCACCAAGGTTCTCGGATGGTGTACCAGCAGCCTTGGTGGAACTGGTGGACAGACAGAGGGCCATCCTATATCCGTAGGGGGGCAGGAAGCTGAAGAGGCAGCGGAAGGATGTGGCAGATGAGGTAATGCCAGGAGCATCGCTGGCCGAGGGTGGTTCTCTTCAACGTATGATGGAGGTCAGTAAATCACCCACTGGACAATCAATCCAGGAAATCAAGAGCCCGTCTCCGGCCAGTGCTGAGGGAGCGGGTGTGAGCTGGACCAGTGACACAGAGGGGACAATTTGTCTCAGCACCTGGGGGAATGGGGAGAGGGAAATCTCCCAGTTCCTGCTTCCAGTCAATACCCAGCGAGCGGGAAAAGTGAGAGATTCAGGCTTTGGAGAAAGGAAAGAGAGAGAGAGAGAGAAAGAAGGAGAGAAAGAGAAAGAAGGAGAGAAAGAAAGAGAGAGAGAAAGAAAGAGTGAGAGAGAGAGAGAGAGAGAAAGAAAGAAGGAGAGGGAGAGAGAGGGAGAAAGAGAGGGAGAGAGAACGAGAGGGAGAGAGAAAGAGAGGGAGAGGGAGAGAGAAAGAAAGAGAGAGAGAAAGAGAGGGAGAGAGAGAGAGGGAGATAGAGAGAAAGAGAGAAAGGTAGAGAGAGAGGATGGGAGATCGATAGAGACAGAGAGAAAAAGAGGGAGAGAGGGAAAGAGAGAGAAAGAAAGATAGTGAGAGAGAGAGAAAGCAACAGAAAGAAAGAGAGAGAAAGAGAGAGAGAGAGAATGATGGATGGAGAGAGAGAAACAATGAGAGGGAGAGAGTGAGAGAGCCCACTTTGGACAGCGATGGGCAGAGCCAGGACTCCAAGGGCCAGGAGCAGAACCTTCATCATCTTCCACTGAGTGGCTCAGAGTCAGGATCAGACGGCTGGAGTACAGAAGCTCGGTGTCCAGATACAGAGAGTTTACTGCAATTTATACTCACCCACACGGGGAGTGGCCCCATCTCGGGCACTTAAAGGGACAGTCCAACAACTAAGGGCGACATTAACCAGAATCAAAATTTCAACAGATCTTAAATATTCAGTGGAGGGACTGTGTTCAGTGCTGGGACTGTGTTCAGTGCTGGGACTGTGTTCAGTGTAGGGACTGTGTTCAGTGCAGGGACTGTGTTCAGTGTAGGGACTGTGTTCAGTGTAGGGACTGTGTTCAGTGCAGGGACTGTGTTCAGTGTAGGGACTGTGTTCAGTGGAGGGACTGTGTTCAGTGCTGGGACTGTGTTCAGTGGAGGGACTGTGTTCAGTGCAGGGACTGTGTTCAGTGTAGGGACTGTGTTCAGTGGAGGGACTGTGTTCAGTGCTGGGACTGTGTTCAGTGGAGGGACTGTGTTCAGTGGAGGGACTGTGTTCAGTGGAGGGACTGTGTTCAGTGCTGGGACTGTGTTCAGTGGAGGGACTGTGTTCAGTGGAGGGACTGTGTTCAGTGGAGGGACTGTGTTCAGTGCTGGGACTGTGTTCAGTGGAGGGACTGTGTTCAGTGGAGGGACTGTGTTCAGTGGAGGGACTGTGTTCAGTGGAGGGACTGTGTTCAGTGCTGGGACTGTGTTCAGTGGAGGGACTGTGTTCAGTGGAGGGACTGTGTTCAGTGGAGGGAGGCGGCAATCTGTCCCTGCACTGAATACAGTGTGAGTGAGTGTGCGAGTGAGTGAGTGTGCGAGTGAGTGAGTGTGCGAGTGATTAAGTGTGCGAGTGAGTGAGTGTGCGAGTGAGTTTTGCCCAGACAGGGTGTGCACATGGTGAGAGAAGGTGTTTGTGGAATTGGAAACAGTGTTTAATGTTTGAAACTGGTGATATCTGTACACTCAGGAGTTGAGGGGCTGTGTCCAGTCCCCACAGAATGTCAGCGAGCTGTTCTCCCTTATTCAGAAACAGTTCATTTCTGGCAGGTCCTCACACCTTGTCCAAACGTTTACAGACAGACCGGCGACTGCACACAGATCAGTTCCGTTTTAGAGGCAAACGATCAACAGACCGACAATCTGCTCAGAAAGTGGGAAATGTTTAACCCAGTGGGGCAGAGGGATGAAGGCAGGGTGAGAGAGACACGGAGAGATCGCACGAAAGAAAGAGAGAGAAGGAGAGGGAGGGAGTGGAGAGACACTGGTGATGAGAGAGGGACAGAGGGAGAGAGAGCAAGATGCAGAGATCAAGCCAAAGGCATGGATAGGAGAGGGAGAGAGAAGGAGGGGGAGAGGGAGAGAGAGAGAGAGGGAAAGGGAGAGAGAGAAAGAGAGGGAGAGGGAGAGAGAGAAAGAGAGGGAGAGAGGGGAGATGGAGAGAGGGAGAGAGAGGAAAACAGAGAGTAGGGGTTAAGGGTTGTTCCTCAGACCGGAAAAAGGTGGGAAATGGTTTTCCACAGGGATCGGTACTGGGACCACTGTTGTTCACAATTTACATCAACGATTTGGACTCAGGAATCAGAAGTACAATTTCACAATTTGCCGACGATAACAAATTGGGGGATTCGTTAAAACAGAGGAAGAATGGGTCAAAATACAAGAGGATATTAATAAACGTACAGAATGGGTGTGTAATTGGGAAATGAATTTCAATATAGATAAGTGTGAGGTGGTGCATTTTGGTGGGAAGAATAAGGAGGCCACACACTGATTGGATAATAAGAGTCTAAATGGGGGAGAGGAGCAGAGGGATCTGGGGGTGGAGATAGACAAATCACCAAAAGTAGAGACGCAGGTTAATAAGGACATAAAAAAAGGCAAATCAAACACTGGGGTTAATTTCTAGAGGGATAGAATTGAAAAACAGAGAAGTTATGTTCAACTTGTATGGAACCTTGGTTAGACCACACTTGGAGCATTGTGCACAGTTCTGGTCTCCATATTCCTTGGTTAGACCACACTTGGAGCAATGTGCACAGTTCTGGTCTCCATATACCTTGGTTAGTCCACACTTGGAGCACGGTGCACAGTTCTGGTCTCCATGTACCTTGGTTAGACCACACTTGGAGCACTGTGCACAGCTCTGGTTTCCATATACCTTGGTTAGACCACACTTGGAGCACTGTTCACAGTTCTGGTCTCCATATACCTTGGTTAGACCACACTTGGAGCACGGTGCACAGTTCTGGTCTCCATATACCTTGGTTAGACCACACTTGGAGCACGGTGCACAGTTCTGGTCTCCATGTACCTTGGTTAGACCACACTTGGAGCACTGTGCACAGTTCTGGTCTCCATATAACTTGGTTAGACCACACTTGGAGCACTGTGCACAGTTCTGGTTTCCATATACCTTGGTTAGACCACACTTGGAGCACTGTTCACAGTTCTGGTCTCCATATACCTTGGTTAGACCACACTTGGTGCACGGTGCACAGTTCTGGTCTCCATATACCTTGGTTAGACCACACTTGGAGCACGGTGCACAGTTCTGGTCTCCATGTACCTTGGTTAGAACACACTTGGAGCACTGTGCACAGTTCTGGTCTCCATATAACTTGGTTAGACCACACTTGGAGCACTGTGCACAGTTCTGGTCTCCATATACCTTGGTTAGACCACACTTGGAGCACGGTGCACAGTTCTGGTCTCCATGTACCTTGGTTAGACCACACTTGGAGCACTGTGCACAGTTCTGGTCTCCATATAACTTGGTTAGACCACACTTGGAGCACTGTGCACAGTTCTGGTCTCCATATACCTTGGTTAGACCACACTTGGAGCACTGTGCACAGTTCTGGTCTCCATATACCTTGGTTAGACCACACTTGGAGCACTGTGCACAGTTCTGGTCTCCATGTACCTTGGTTAGACCACACTTGGAGCACTGTGCACAGTTCTGGTCTCCATATACCTTGGTTAGACCACACTTCCTCCCCGCGCCCTTCTCCGCCTCCCCGTAAATATCGGAGTCAATGCTGAGGAGAATCAGGACACGGATATGAGACTTTGATCAATGCAGTGACTTTTATTTCTGATTGCAGCAGTACAAGGGTCAGGGGTCACGGGGCCTACACCATCAAACGCAGCCTCAATTAAAGTTGGCTTCTGTTGGAACCTCGGACGGGTTTCACAGCGGGATCCATCTCAGTCCTAACCTTTCTTCGGGACGCAGCACGCGTTTCCCCAGAAACACAGACCGTGCAAAGTGACCTCGTTGGCCGCACACAGTTGACCTGTGCAGTGCCCTCCACGCGATTCACATCCAAATATCGAACCTGAAATCAGTAAAGGAAGAGGTCGTTCATCCATCGTTCTGTGCGGGGAAAGTGGGGAGACCACCAGGGACGGACCGAGCCGAGTCTCTCAGTGTTACAGTCAGGTGGGGCGGGGGGTGCGGAGGAGGCGGGCGTGGGGAATATTTACACAGAATTACATAGAATTTACAGCACAGAAACAGGCCATTCGGCCCCACTGGTCTATCCTGGTGTTTATCCTCCACACGAGCCTCCTCCCTCCAAACTCCATCTCACCCTCTCACCATCTCCTTCTATTCCTCTCTCCCTCATGTGTTTATCCAGCTTCCCCTTAAATCCATCTACACTATTCACCTCAACTACTCCTTGTGGGAGCGAGTTCCACATTCTCACCACTCTCTGGGGAAAGAAGTTTCTCCTGAATTCCCCGATTGGATTTATTAGTGACTATCTTATATTTATGGTCCCTAGTTCTGGTCTCCCCCACAATTGGAAACATCTTCTCTACGTCTACCCCATCGAACCCTTTCATAATCTTAAAGACCTCTATCAGGTCACCCCTCAGCCTTCTCTATTCTGGAGAAAAGACCCACAGCCTGTTCAATCTTTCCTGATAGGTAAAATCTCTCAGTTCTGTTATCAACCTTTTAAATCTTTTTTGCACCTTCTCCGATCCCTCTATATCCTTTTTATAAGATGGAGATCAGAACAGTACACAGTTCTCCAAGTGTGGTCTAACCAAGGCATATGGAGACCAGGACAGTGCACAGTGCTCCAAGTATGGCCGAACCACGGTATATGGAGACCAGAAATGCGCACAGTAGTCCAAGTGCACTCTAACCAAGGTATATGGGGACCAGAACTCTGCACATTACCCCAAGTGTGGTCCAACCAAGGCATATGGAGACCAGAAATGTGCACAGTACTCCAAGTGCGGACTATCCAAGGAATATGGAGACCAGAACTGTGCACAGTGATCCAAGTGTTGTCTAAACAAGGTTTATGGAGACCAGAACTGTGCCCAGTGCTTCAAGTGTGATCAAACCAAGGTATTTGGAGACCAGAACTGTGCCCAGTGATCCAAGTGTGGTCTAACCAATGTGTATGGAGACCAGAACTGTGCACAGTGCTCCAAGTGTAGTCTAACCAAGTTAGATAGAGACCAGAACTGGGCACAGTGCTCCAAGTGTGGTCCAACCAAGGCATATGGAAGGCAGAATGGTGCACAGCGCAACAAGTGAGGTCTAACCAAGGTCTATGCAGACCAGAACTGTGCACAGTGCTCGTGGTGTGGACAAACCAAGGTATATGGAGACCAGAACTGTGCACAGTGCTCCACGTGTGGTCTAACCAAGGTTTATGGAGACCAGAACTGTGCACAGTGATCCAAGTGTTGTCTAAACAAGGTTTATGGTGACCAGAACTGTGCACAGTGCTCCAAGTGTGGTCGAACCAAGGTACATGGAGACCAGAACTGTGCACAGTGCTCCAAGTGTGGTCTAACCAATGTATATTGAGACCAGAACTGTACACAGTGCTCCAAGTGTGGTCTATCCAAGGTATATGGTGACCAGAACTGTGCACAGTAGTCCAGGTGTGGTCTCACCAAGGGATATGGAG
This sequence comes from Heptranchias perlo, assembly GCF_035084215.1. NCBI lineage: Eukaryota > Metazoa > Chordata > Chondrichthyes > Hexanchiformes > Hexanchidae > Heptranchias > Heptranchias perlo. The sequence continues at coordinate 575,187 of NW_027139225.1, read as the reverse complement.
ACCAGAAGTGTGCAAAGTAGTCCAAGTGTGGTCTAACCGAGTTATATGGAGACCAGAACTGTGCACAGTGCTCCAAGTGTCGTCCAACCAAGGGATATGGAGATCCGAACTGTGCACAGTGCTCCAAGTGTGATCTAAGCAAGGTACATGCTGACCAGAACTGTGCACAGTGCTCCAGGTGTGGTCTAACCAAGGTATACGGTGGCCAGAACTGTGCACAGTAGTCCAGGTGTGGTCTAAACAAGGTTTATGGAGACCAGAACTGTGCCCAGTGCTTCAAGTGTGATCAAACCAAGGTATTTGGAGACCAGAACTGTGCCCAGTGATCCAAGTGTAGTCTAACCAAGGTATATGGTTACCAGAACAGTTCGCATTGCAACAAGTGTGGACTAATCAAGATACATGAAGAACAGGACTGTGCACAGTGCTCCAAGTGCGGTCTAACCATGGTATCTGGATACCAGAACTGTGCAGAGTGCTCCAAGTGTGGTATCACCAAGGTATATGGAGACCAGAACTGTGCACAGTGCTCCAAGTGTGGTCGAACCAAGGTATATGGAGACCAGAACCGTGCTCAGTGCTCCATGTTTGGTCTAACCAAGGTATATGGAGACCAGAACTGTACACAGTGCTCCAAGTGTGGTCCAACCAAGGTATATGGAGACCAGAACTGTGCACAGTAATCCATGTTTGTTCTAACCAAGGTATATGGAGACCACAACGGTGCATGGTATACCAAGTGTGGTCCAACCAAGGTATATGGAGACCAGAATGGTGCACAGTGCTCCAAGTCTGGTCTAACCAAGGTATATGGAGACAAGAACTGTGCACATTGCCCCAAGTGTGGTCCAACTAAGGGATATGAAGACCGGAACTGTGCACAGTACTCCAAGTGTGGTCTAACCAAGGTATATGGAGTCCAGAACTGTGCACAGTGCTCCAAGTGTTGCCAAACCAAGGTATATGGTGACCAGGACTGTGCACAATCGTCCAAGTGTGATCTAACCAAGGTATATGGAGTCCAGAACTGTGCACAGTGCTCCAAGTGTTGCCAAGCCAAGGTATATGGTGACCAGAACTGTGCACAATCGTCCAAGTGTGATCTGACCAAGTTATATGGGGACCAGAACTGTGCACAGTGCTCCAAGTGCGGTCGAACCAAGGTATACGGAGGCCAGAACCGTGCACAGTGCTCCAAGTGTGGTCTAACCAAGGTATACGGAGACCAGAACTGTGCACAGTGCTCCAAGTGTGGTCTAACCAAGGTACATGGAGACCAGAACTGTGCACAGCAGTCCAGGTGTGGTCTAACCAAGTTATATGGACACCAGAACTGTGCACAGTGCTCCAAGTGTGGTCTAACTAAGGGATATTGAGACCAGAACTGTTCGCATTGCAACAGTTGTGGTCTAATCAAGGTATATGAAGACCAGGACTGTGCACAGTGCTCCAAGTGTGGTCTCACCAAGGTATGTGTAGACCAGAACTGTGCACAGTGCTCCAAGTGTGGTCTAACCAAGGTATATGGAGACCAGAACTGTGCACAGTGCTCCAAGTGTGGTCTAACCAAGGTATATGGAGACCAGGACCATGCTTATTGCTCCAAGTTTGGTCTAACCAAGGTATCTGGAGAGCAGAACTGTGCACAGTATTCCAGCTGTGGTCTAACCAAGGTATATGGAGACCAGAACTGTGCACAGTACTCCACGTTTGGTCCAACCAAGGTATATGGAGTCGAGAACTGTGCACAGTGCTCCTGGTGTGGACTAACCAAGGTATCTGGAGATCAGAACTGTGCACAGTGCTCCTCGTGTTGTCTAACCAAGGTATACGGAGACCAGAATGCTGCACAGTGCTCCAAGTGTGGTCTCACCATGGTATATGAAGACCAGAACTGTGCACAGTGCTCCAAGTGTGGTCTAATCAAGGTATATGGTGACCAGAACTGTGCACAGTGCTCCAAGTGTGGTCTAACCAAGGTATATATGACCAGAACTGTGCACAGTTCTCCAAGTGTGGTCTAACCAAGGTATATGGAGACCAGAACTGTGCACAGTGCTCCAAGTGTGGGCTCACCAAGGTATATGGAGACCAGAACAGTGCACAGTACTCCAAGTGTGATCTAACTAAGGTATATGAAGACCAGAACTGTGCACAATACTCCAAGTGTGGGCTCACCAAGGTACATGGAGTCCAGAACTGTGCACAGTGCTCCAAGTGTGGTCTAACAAAGGTATATGGAGACCAGAACTGTGCACAGTGCTCCAAGTGTGGTCTAACCAAGGTATATGGAGACCAGAACTGTGCACAGTGCTCCAAGTGTGGTCTAACAAAGGTATATGGAGACCAGAACTGTGCACAGTGCTCCAAGTGTCGACTAACCAAGGTATATGGAGACCAGAACTGTGCACAGTGCTCCATGTGTGGTATAACCAAGGTATATGAAGACCAGAACTATGCACAGTAATCCAAGTGTGGTCTCACCAATTTATATGGAGACCAGAACTGTGCACAGTGCTCCAAGTGTGGTCGAACCAAGGTATATCATAGAATCATAGAAGTTTACAACATGGAAACAGGCCCTTCGGCCCAACATGTCCATGTCGCCCAGTTTATACCACAGAGCTAGTCCCAATTGCCTGCACTTGGCCCATATCCCTCTATACCCATCTTACCCGTGTAACTGTCCAAATGCGTCTTGAAAGACAAAATTGTACCCGCCTCTACTACTGCCTCTGGCAGCTCGTTCCAGACACTCACCACCATTTGAGTGAAAAAATTGCCCCTCTGGACCCTTTTGTATCTCTCCCATCTCACCTTAAATCTATGCCCCCTCGTTGTAGACTCCCCTCCCTTTGGGAAAAGATTTTGACTATCGACCTTATCTATGCCCCTCATTATTTTATAGACTTCTGTAAGATTACCCTGAAACCTCATACTCTCCAGGGAAAAAAGTCCCAGCCGATCCAACCTCTCCCTATCAGTCAAACCATCAAGTCCCGGTCGCATCCAAGTAAATCTTTTCTGCGCTCTTTCGAGTTTAATAATATCCTTTCTATAATAGGGTGACCAGAACTGTCCACAGTACTCCAAGTGTGGCCTAACTGATGTCCTGTACAAGTTCAACAATACATCCCAACTCCTGTATTCAGTATTCTGACCAATGAAACCAAGCATGCTGAATTCCTTCTTCACCACCCTATCCACCTGTGACTCCACTTTCAAGGAGCTATGAACCTGTACTCCTAGATCTCTTTGCTCTATAACTCTCCCCAACGCCCTACCATTAACGGAGTCGGTCCTGGCCCGATTCGATCTACCAAAATGCATCACCTCACATTTATCTAAATTAAACTCCATCTGCCATTCATCGGCCCACTGGCCGAATTTATCAAGATCCCGTTGCAACCCTAGATAACCTTCTTCACTGTCCACAATGCCACCAATCTTGGTGTCATCTGCAAACTTACTAACCATGCCTCCTAAATTCTCATCCAAATCATTAATATAAATAACAAATAACAGCGGACCCAGCACCGATCCCTGAGGCACACCGCTGGTCACAGGCCTCCAGTTTGAAAAACAACCCTCTACAACCACCCTCTGTGTTCTGCCGTCAATACCAATTTTGTATCCAATTGGCTGCCTCACCTTGGATCCCGTGAGATCTAACCTTATGTAACAACCTGCCATGCGGCACCTTGTCAAAGGCTTTGCTGAAGTCCATATGGACCACATCTGCTGCACAGCCCTCATCTATCTTCTTGGTTACTCCTTCAAAAAACTCAATCAAATTTGTGAGACATGATTTTCCTCTCACAAAACCATGCTGACTGTTCCTAATCAGTCCCTGCCTCTCCAAATGCCTGTCGATCCTGTCCCTCAGAAGACCCTCTCACAACTTACCCACTACAGATGTCAGGCTCACTGGTCTGTAGGTCCCAGGCTTTTCCCTGCTGCCCTTCTTAAACAAAGGCACAACATTTGCTACCCTCCAATCTTCAGGCACCTCACCTGCAGCTGTCGATGATTCAAATATCTCTGCTCGGGGACCCGCAATTTCCTCCCTCACCTCCCATAACGTCCTGGGATACATTTCATCAGGTCCCGGAGATTTATCTCCCTTGATGCGCGTTAAGACTTCCAGCACCTCCCTCTCTGTAATATGTACACTCCTCAAGACATCACTATTTATTTCCCCAAGTTCCCTCACATCCATGCCTTTCTCAACCGTAAATACCGATGTGAAATATTCATTCAGGATCTCACCCATCTCTTGTGGTTCCGCACATAGATGACCTTGTTGATCCTTAAGAGGCCCTACTCTCTCCCCAGTTACTCATTTGCCCTTTATGTATTTGTAGAAGCTCTTTGGATTCTCCTTTGCCTTATCTGCCAAAGCAATCTCATGTCCCCTTTTTGCCCTCCTGATTTCTCTCTTAACTCGACTCCAGCAATCTCTATACTCTTCAAGGCATCCACTTGATCCCAGCTGTCTATGCATGTCATATGCCTCTTTCTTCTTTTTGACTGGTATAGGAAGACCAGAACCGTGCACGGTGCTCCAAGTGTGGTCTCACCAAGGTATATGGAGACCAGAACCGTGCACAGTGGTCCAAGTGTGGTCTAACCAAGATATATGGAGACCAGAACCGTGCACAGTGCTCCAATTGTGGTCTCACCAAGGTATATGGAGACCAGAACTGAGCACAGTGCTCCAAGTGTGGTCTAACCAAGATATATGGAGACCAGAACCGTGCACAGTGCTCCAAGTGTGGTCTCACCAAGGTATATGGAGACCAGAACTGTGCACAGTGCTCCAAGTGTGGTCTAACCAAGGTATATGGAGACCAGAACTGTGCACAGTGCTCCAAGTGTGGTCTAACCAAGGTATATGGAGACCAGAACTGTGCACAGTGCTCCAAGTGTGGTCTAACCATGGTATATGTAGGCCAGAACTGTGAACATTATTCCAAGTGTGGTCTAACAAAGGTCCTACACAAGTTTAACATAAATTCTCTATTTTATTCCTCAAGTAATTTTGATGGTGTGAAATATCTGATTTTATATCGATCTCCCGTTCTCCACCTCTCCCCAATCCCATTTCCCATTCCCTTCCTATCGCCCAAAGTCAAAATTGTCCCTCACTGACTCTCTAACCCTGAACTCTACTTCATTCTTCCTTAAAATCCCCTCACCTCCCCTCACTGGAAAATGTGGGAAAAGGGAGTCGAGGTACAGACCAGACATGATCCCCAACTCTTTACAATCTATATTAACGATTTGGAGGAGGGGACCAAGTGTAACATATCAAAGTTTGCAGATGATACAAAGATGGGAGGGAAAGTGGAGAGTGAGGAGGACATAAAAAACCTACAAGGGGATATGGACAGGTTGGGTGAGTGAGCGGAGATTTGGCAGATGCAATACAATATTGGAAAATGTGAGGTTATGCACTTTGGCAGGAAGAAACGGAGAGCAAGTTATCATCTTCATGGCGAGAAACTGGAAAGTACTGCAGTGCAAAGGGATCTGGGGGTCCTGGTGCAAGAAGATCAAAAAGTTAGTATGCAGATGCAGCAAGTGATCAAGAAGGCCAACGTAATGTTGGCTTTTATTGCTCGGGGGATAGAATATAAAAACAGGGAGGTATTGCTGCAGTTATATAAGGTATTGGTGAGACCGCACCTGGAATACTGCATACAGTTTTGGTCTCCATACTTAAGAAAAGACATACTTGCTCTCGAAGCAGTACAAAGAAGGTTCACTCGGTTAATCCCGGGGATGAGGGGGCGGACATATGAGGAGAGGTTGAGCAGATTGGGACTCTACTCATTGGAGTTCAGAAGAATGAGAGGCGATCTTATTGAAACATATAAGATTGTGAAGGGGCTTGATCAGGTGGATGTGGTAAGGATGTTCCCAAGGATGGGTGAAACTCGAACTAGGGGGCATAATCTTAGAATAAGGGGCTGCTCTTTCAAAATTGAGATGAGGAGAAACTTCTTCACTCAGAGGGTGGTCGGTCTGTGGAATTTGCTGCCCCAGGAAGCTGTGGAAGCTAGATCATTAAATAAATTTAAAACAGAAATAGACAGTTTCCTAGAAGTAAAGGGAATTAGGGGTTACGGGGAGCGGGCAGGAAATTGGACATGAATTTAGATTTGAGGTTAGGATCAGATCAGCCATGATCTTATTGAATGGCGGAGCAGGCTCGAGGGGCCGATTGGCCCACTCCTGCTCTTATTTCTTATGTTCTTATGATCCGATTGAATGACGGAACGGGCTCGAGGGGCTGAATGGCCTCCTCTTGTTCCTACGTTTCCCACTCACCTGATATCCTTCATTCTGACGGGTGTCCCAGTAAAATTGGTCCTGGAGCCTGGCACAAACCAGTCTGTGTTACATCGTCCTCCCCTGATACACCCTGCCCGAGATTTAGTTTCACCAATGTCGAAAGTTCAGTACTGAGGGAGCGCTGGACAATCGGAGGGTCAGTCCTGAGGGAGCGCTGTACTGTCGGAGGGTCAGTCCTGAGGGAGCGCTGGACAATCGGAGGGTCAGTACTGAGGGAGCGCTGTAATGTCGGAGGGTCAGTCCTGAGGGAGCGCTGTACTGTCGGAGGGTCAGTACTGAGGGAGCGCCGCACTGTCGGAGGGTCAGTACTGAGGGAGCGCCGCACTGTCGGAGGGTCAGTACTGAGGGAGCGCTGTACTGTCGGAGGGTCAGTCCTGAGGGAGCGCTGTACTGTCGGAGGGTCAGTACTGAGGGAGCGCCGCACTGTCGGAGGATCAGTACTGAGGGAGCGCTGTGCTGTCAGAGGGTCAGTACTGAGGGAGCGCTGTGCTGTCAGAGGGTCAGTACTGAGGGAGCGCTGGACAGTCGGAGGGTCACGACTGAGGGAGCACTGCACTGTCGGAGGGTCAGTACTGAGGGAGCGCCAAACTGTTGGAGGGTCAGTGCTGAGGGAGCGCCGCACTGTCGGAGGGTCAGTACTGAGGGAGCGCTGCAATGTCGGAGGGTCAGTACTGTGGGAACGCCGCACTGTCGGAGGGTCAGTCCTGAGGGAGCGCCGCACTGTTGGAGGTGTCGTCATACGGATGAGACGTTAAACCGAGGGCCCCGTCTGCCCCTCTCAGGTGGACGTAAAATCCCACGGCCACTATTGGAAGAAGAGCAGGGGGGAGTTCTCCCCGGTGTCCTGGGGCCGATATTTATCCCTCGACCAACATCACTAAAAAAACAGATGATCTGGGTCATTCTCACATTGCTGTTTGTGGGATCTTGCTGTGCACAAATTGGCTGACACGTTTCCCACATTACAACAGTGACCGCTCCTGTAAGAGGTCTTCATTGGCTGTAGAGGGCTTTGGGACATCCTGAGGGAGACGAAAGACGCCATGTAAATGGAGGATCCTTCTTTCTCTCCCTCTGTCTCGCTCTCTTTCTCTCCCTCTCATTGTTTCTCTCTCTCCCTCCATCTTTCTTTCTCTCCCTCTCTGTCTCTCTCTTTTTCTCTCCCTCTCATTGTTTCTCTCTCTCCCTCCATCTTTCTTTCTCTCTGTCTCACTGTCTTTCTTTCTCGCTCTTTCTCTCTCTCCCACGATCTATCTTTCTCACTCTTTTTCTATCTCCCTCTCTCCCTCTTTATCTTTCTGTCTGTTTCCCTCTCTTTCTTTCTCTCTCTCTTTCTCTTGCTCTCTCTTTCTATCTCTCTCTCCCTCTGTCTCTCTCTCTCCCTCTGTCTCTCTCTCTCTCTCTCTCTCTCGACCTTTCTTTCTCTATCGACCTTACTCTCTCTCTCCCTCTCTCATTTTTTCTCTCTCTCCCTCCACCTTTCTTTCTCTCCCTCTCTGTCTCTCTCTCTTTCTCTCCCTCTCACTGTTTCTCTCTCTCCCTCCACCTTTCTTTCCCTCTCTCTATCTCTTTTTCTTTACATCTCTCTTTCTTTCCCTCTCTCTTTCCCTCTCTCTTTCTTTCTCTCTCTCTCCTTTCTCCAAAGCCTGAATCCCTCACTTTTCCCGCTCGCTGGGTATTGACTGGAAGCAGGAACTGGGAGATTTCCCTCTCCCCATTCCCCCAGGAACTGAGACAAATTGTCCCCTCTGTGTCACTGGTCCAGCTCACACCCGCTCCCTCAGCACTGGCCGGAGACGGGCTCTTGATTTCCTGGATTCATTGTCCAGTGGGTGATTTACTGACCGTCAAGAGACCTTGGAGAGAGCCCACTTTGGACAGCGATGGTCTGAGCCAGCACCAGGACTCCAAGGACCAGGAGCAGAACCTTCTTCATCTTCCACTGAGTGGCTCAGAGTCAGGATCAGACGGCTGGAGTACAGAAGCTCGGTGTCCAGATACAGAGAGTTTACTGTAATTTATACTCACCCACATGGGGAGTGGCCCCATCTCGGGCATTTAAAGGGACAGTCCAACAACTAAAGGCGACAGCAACTGGAATCAAAATTTAAATAGATCTTAAATATTCAGTGTAGGGACTGTGTTCAGTGCAGGGACAGTGTTCAGTGTAGCGACTGTGTTCAGTGTCGGGACTGTGCGCAGTGTAGGGGCTGTGCACAGTGTTGGGACTGTGTTCAGTGCAGTGACTGTGTTCAGTGTTGGGACTGTGTTTAGTATTGGGACCGTGTTCAGTGTAGGGACTGTGTTCAGTGTAAGGACTGTGTTCAGTGTAAGGACTGTGTTCAGTGCAGGGACTGTGTTGAGTGTTGGGACTGTGTTCAGTGCAGGGACTGTGTCAGTGTATGGACTGTGTTTAGTGTAGGTACTGTGTTCAGTGTAGGGACTGTGTTCAGTGTAAGGACTGTGTTCAGTGTCGGGACTGTGTTCAGTGCAGGGACTGTGTTCAGTGTCGGGACTGCGTTTCGTGTGGGGACCTTGTTCAGTGTAGGGATTGTGTTCAGTGCAGGGACAGATTGCCGCCTCTATCCTGAACACAGTCCCTACAATGAACACAGTCCCAACATTGAACACAGTCCCTGCACTGCGCACAGTCCCCACACTGAACACAGTCCCCACACTGAACACAGTCCCCGCACTGAACACAGTCCCTGCACTGAACACAGCCCCTGAACTGAACACAGTCCCCGCACTGAACACAGTCCCCGCACTGAACACAGTCCCTGCACTGAACACAGTCCCTGCACTGAACACAGCCCCTGAACTGAACACAGTCCCCGCACTGAACACAGTCCCCGCACTGAACACAGTCCCTGCACTGAACACAGTCCCTGCACTGAACACAGTCCCTGCACTGAACACAGTCCCTGAACAGAACACAGTCCCTACACTGAACACAGTCCCTGCACTGTACACAGTCCCTGCACTGAACACAGTCCCCGAACTGAACACAGTCCCTACACTGAACACAGTCCCCGAACTGAACACAGTCCCTACACTGAACACAGTCCCCGAACTAAACACAGTCCCTACACTGAACACAGTCCCTACACTGAACACAGTCCCCGCACTGAACACAGTCCCTACACTGAACACAGTCCCTACACTGAACACAGTCCCCGCACTGAACACAGTCCCTACACTGAACACAGTCCCTACACTGAACACAGTCCCCGCACTGAACACAGTCCCTACACTGAAAACAGTCCCTACACTGAACACAGTCCCTACACTGAACACAGTCCCTGCACGGAATATTTAAGATCTATTTGCATTTTGATTCCAGTTGCTGTCGCCCTTAGTTGTTGGACTGTCCCTTTAAATGCCCGAGATGGGGCCACTCCCCGTGTGGGTGAGTATAAATTGCAGTAAACTCTCTGTATCTGGACACCGAGCTTCTGTTCTCCAGCCGTCTGATCCTGACTCTGAGCCACTCAGTGGAAGATGAAGAAGGTTCTGCTCCTGGTCCTTGGAGTCCTGGTGCTGGCTCAGCCCATCGCTGGCCAAAGTGGGCTCTCTCCAAGGTCTCTTGACGGTCAGTAAATCACCCACTGGACAATCAATCCAGGAAATCAAGAGCCCGTCTCCGGCCAGTGCTGAGGGAGCGGGTGTGAGCTGGACCAGTGACACAGAGGGGACAATTTGTCTCAGCACCTGGGGGAATGGGGAGAGGGAAATCTCCCAGTTCCTGCTTCCAGTCAATACCCAGCGAGCGGGAAAAGTGAGGGATTCAGGCTTTGGAGAAAGGAAGGAGAGAGAGAGAGAGAAAGGAAGAACGAGAGAGAGGGAAGGAAAGAGAGAGGGAAAGAAAGAGAGATAGACAGAGAGGGAGAGAAAGAAAGATGGAGGCAGAGAGAGAAACAATGAGAGGGAGAGAAAGAGAGAGAGAGACAGAGAGGGAGAGAAAGAAAGATGGAGGGAGAGAGAGAAACAATGAGAGGGAGAGAAAGAGAGAGAGACAGAGAGGGAGAGAAAGAAAGATGGAGGGAGAGAGAGAAACAGTGAGAGGGAGAGAAGGAGAGAGAGACAGAGAGGGAGAGAAAGAAAGATGGAGGGAGAGAGAGAAACAGTGAGAGGGAGAGAAAGAGAGAGAGACAGAGAGGGACAGAAAGAAAGATGGAGGGAGAGAGAGAAACAATGAAAGGGAGAGAAAGTGAGCGAGACAGAGGGAGAGAAAGAAGGATCCTCCATTTGCATGGCGTCTTTCATCTCCCTCAGGATGTCCCAAAGCCCTCTGCAGCCAATGACGACCTCTTACAGGAGTGGTCACTGTTGTAATGTTGGAAACGTGTCAGCCAATTTGTGCACAGCAAGATCCCACAAACAGCAATGTGAGAATGACCCAGATCATCTGTTTTTTTAGTGATGTTGGTTGAGGGATAAATATCGGCCCCAGGACACCGGGGAGAACTCCCCCCTGCTCTTCTTCCAATAGTGGCCGTGGGATTTTACGTCCACCTGAGAGGGCAGACGAGGCCCTCGGTTTAACGTCTCATCCGAATGACGACACCTCCAACAGTGCGGCGCTCCCTCAGTACTGACCCTCCAACAGTGCAGCGCTCCCTCAGGACTGACCCTCTGACTGTCCAGCGCTCCCTCAGTACTGACCCTCCGACAGTGCAGCGCTCCCTCAGTACTGACCCTCCGACAGTGCAGCGCTCCCTCAGTCCTGACCCTCCGACAGTACAGCGCTCACTCAGTACTGACCCTCCAACAGTGCGGCGCTCCCTCAGTACTGAACTTTCGACATTGTTGAAACTCAATCTCGGGCATATATATACTTGGTTAGTCCACACCAGGAACAATGTGCACAGTTCTGGTCTCCATATACCTTGGTTGGACCACACTTGGAGCACTGTGCACAGTTCTGGTATCCAGATACCTTGGTTAGACCACACTTGGAGCACTGTGCACAGTTCTGGTATCCAGATACCTTGGTGAGACCACACTTGGAGCACTGTGCACAGTTCTGGTATCCAGATACCTTGGTTAGACTGCACTTGGAGTACTGTGCACAGTTCTGGTCTTCATATACCTTGGTTAGAGCACACTTGCACAACTGTGCACAGTTCTGATCTCCATATCCCTTGGTTAGACCACACTTGGACTCCTGTGCACAGTTCTGGTCACCGTATACCTTGGTTAGACCACACTTGGAGCACTGTGCACAGTTCTGGTCAGCATATACCTTGCTTGGATCACACTTGGAGCACTGTGCACGATTCTGGTCTCAATATGAGAATGCCTACGGAGCACCCTTTTAATCAAAATGCATATGGGGTAAGCTTTTAGTGGTTTATAGTGAGATACCTCCATAGCAAAGTCGCAGTGTGGTGAACCAATGGTTAATATAAGTAGCCCATTTTGCTAGCTCGAATTCGAAACAATGAGCTTCTTCTTTGACCACCTGTTTACGTTATTAATTTTCTTTATGTTTTATCCTGCCTTGTGTTAATCAAGCAAAGAGATATGATAAAGTTGAATTCTAGTATCAGGAGTTGTCATGCAGCTGCATTAATGAATGGATCTCCCTTTGCAGGCAAGGTCAAAAAACATCCCAAGCCAGAGATAAGGTAGCCTCCCTTTTCCTTGGCATACTCATGAACAAGTATTACCTGTGAGTGGTCGGTCATTATGTCAGTTAGCATGGCTTGCCTGGACTCAGCTTATGATTGGTTTTAACCCCTTGCTACTCATGTCCCTCCCCACTCTGAAAATGTATCATTGTGTAGATCTGCCTCTGTAATTTTGCCTGCTCTATGAGATTGACCAGACTCTGTCAAGAGTTGAAATCAATTCTATAGATAAGGTCAGCTGCAGCTAATAAAATTGTGTTGAACTTTCAAGTGTTATTCTCATCAGTTTTTGCTGAACCAGACTAAGGGTAAAGAATCCGGTATCATCATTTGGGGGCTCGTCCGGGATCTCACCGGTCGATCACCGAGAGTTCGCGGCGTAAGAGATGAGTTGTCTTGGACACGGACAAGGGAGAGGGCGCCCCGGGTGAGTAAATACTTCTTTACCACTCCGGCTTTCCTAAATCTGTCACGTCTGACGACGAATCGTCCAATCGCTAACTCTTGCGTGGCGTCCTTACGAGATTCAGCTTAGTACTTAGTCTGGCGAATACACGGATATAGGTTAGTGATTAATATCACTAAGGTCCAGTCAGCGTACTGAGGGAGTGGTAATCAACACACCACTCGGTCAAGCTTTGAGTTCCGGGTGATTGAGTATAAACCGAAACTCTGAAGCGGTAGGTCAGTGTTCAACAAACATCACTGAGTCCAGTTCGCGTTCCTGGTCATTGAAAATAAACAGGAAGTGCGAATACGGTGCTTTAGTGATCAAAATATCACTCGGTTCGAGTTCCTGGTGATTGGATATAAACAGGACCTTTGAACACGGTGGGTCAGTGATCAATATCACTAAGGGTTAGGTTTCAAGTCTCTGGTGATTGGGTATAAACCAGAACTTTGAATCCTTGGGGATTGGGTACAAACAGGAACTGATTGCTTGTGCTGATCGACTACAGAAGGAAGTGCCTGTCACACACCCAGCCTTAGACTGGTTATTAAGAGAGGAGATCCTCCAAGCGAAGGTCAGGACCCTGAAGTGGGTGTAGGCACAAAGGGCACTTAGGATTGTGAGGCACAAGCAGTCGGGACCATAATTAAAATCCAGTCAGTAACTGGGTAGCGACAATACGGTGGTGTTAACCAGTTGACCTGAATGGGGAGCGACAATACAGTTGTGTTAACTGGTTGACTAAGACTAAGGGTAACAAAACAAGATAAGATGGGTAATTATCTGGATGTCACTACGGAACAGGCAAGTGCCTTACAAATTTTGTGTGAAAAATATCCGGACAAGGTAAAACAATTAAGACAGTTGTCAGGGGGGCTGAATAAAAAACTGGGAAATGATGAATGGCCATTGGGGGGAACTAAAAACCTAGATGCCGTCAAAAAGGTTCAGGAATTAATTTGGAAAAATAACAGAGGTACCACAGCCAAAGAACTAATTGCTTTATGGAGACAGTACTGTCAAGAAAAAAATCTTGCGTAAGTCAGCTGATTCAACTAAGTGCAGACGCCTGAGCGGGTTAAAGTCGGTGTCGAGAACACATGACATCTTGTCCAATGAACTGAATTATCAAGTTTTGAATTGTGAGGGTTAAGATAGGCCTTGAATGTTGTGTCATTATAGTGTGGAGGATTGTATAAACTATTGTATAAACTATAAGCCATCGGCACCAATGCTGGCAAAATCCCTCCAAAGGGAACACCTGCTGCTTACATGTACAGAAACTTTGCGAAAGAAACAACTGACGAGTTGATAGTTTGGTCCAAATGGGCCAGAACTAAGAAATATCCTTTCCCGAAGACGGTACATTTAAAATGGATAGAATTAAATGACTAGAAAAATGTGTAAAAGACAGAGACCCGAAAAAGAAAGGTTCTGTTGTTTTAGTGTCCTGTCCCTTTAAAAAGCCTGTCTTGATCAGTGTTTTTTCTGTCGGTGATGTGGGCCACGCCCCCTTCTTACTGCGTCTTACGTGTTTTCTTCTCTTGTGTGATGTATCTGTCTTGTCTTGTGTTGTGTTTAATTCTGATATTGCTGAATTAAAATTGGAGTTATTGAGGTTAAGTGACCTATTAAATTCTGGTTCTTACACTGTCTGAGGCTAACCATCGCACAGGTGAACATGAGGTAACAATTGGTATAGGTTATATTATTAAAATCGACCCAATTACTCGGAAATGCCAAAGGCACCCAGACAATGCTGCAGTGAGAGAGAAAAAAAATTGATAAGAAAGGAATGTAAAACAAATCGTATGAAAAGAAAGCATAGGTTCGACAATTGGAAGTCCATTACTTGAGCTATGTACTGACACAGGGTACTAAACGCCTATCAGTTTTACCCCGTCACAGTATGATAAGGAAGTGAGCTCCAATACAAAATCTGACCAAAGAGGGGAGACCTTCCCTGACAAATTATATAACTCGCATTGAGAATGCTAAGAAAACTCAGCAATTAGATCAACACTCCTAACTCAAGTGTTAAAACAAAGAGCGACATGGAATGGAGGTGGACATCATAAAAGAGATAGACAAATATGGAGACGTAAAAGGTCTGTGATAAGTGATATAGCAGCTGCCTTTAATACGGGTGCCTCAGTTGTTAACACCATTGATTTGACAACATTAGATCAAAAGGTCAGAGATTTCGGGTCTCGCATTAAAGATATATTAAAAAAATAAATGAAAACACAGATAAGGAATTGTCTGAGGATCAAATGCTGACCATACATTAGCAAAGGATAGCTACAGTGCTAGAAACACATGCCCAAACCATTAATAAATTAATAAAAGAGGAATATAACGTATCTTAGCAGGCGGCTGCTAATGATATCTGCTTAATTTGGTTACATCTTGAAAGCACAGAGATTAGGACTTGGAGTTGGAAATTTCAGTCTGCAGTCCTACGTACATCTGTATGTGGGAGAGACTGGGTTTATCTCAGACAGGCTGCGAGCTCCAGAGAGAGAGAGAGAGACTAGCCAATTTCTCTCTCCTGTTTTGTTTTCTAAATTTGTTTTGGGTATAGGAATTATTCCTTTGGATAAATAAATACTAAATGAAGATTTGACAAATTAACCCCTTGGGCTCTCAAGAAGAGCCGCAATGGGTTTTCTGTGTTTATTTTAAAACAGGTGACCCTGGTTTTTGGGACCACGTGAGTGTTGATGGTGCAGGATTACCAAGAGTAGTTCTTTGACATAAAATGGCTTTACAAAGTCACGGTGCAACCTTTGCTGGAGAAATTTGGTGCAGGAAACGATCCAGTGGTGTTAAAAATTTAAGACCTTAGCTGCAGACATCGGCAGATACCAAATGTCACAGCGTGGTGCTATCAACCTGATTCTCTTCTTTTGAAAACATTTTGATTTGTTTTGTGTTAACCCATTTATTGTCTTCCGAGACAGAGTGCTCGAGGTGGGGAGATATGGAAGTTACATCCAAAAGTAATTACGAGCACTTCATCTCGACTATAACAAAGCCTGGACATAATTTGTTTCTGAAATTGGAATTGATAAGAAAAATTTATATGAGTTGCTATTCAAGCACTCGAGAAAGGAAAAATTTACTTGTAATTTAAGGGGATAATCAAATTATATTTTAAAATAAAAGAAGTCCAGTCTAAATGGTTCCTATTGAATGCTGTGTATCAAGGAAGAATTCTTTTCGAGAGGGAAGAAAATTTTACATTGACAAGTCCTGTCAGTCCAACAATACTGCTCTCAAGTTGGGATAATTGTGAAATGATAGAAGGAACTCGGGCACAATGTCGTGGGATATTTTGGCAAATGAAAAGCAGTTCAAGAAGAAATGACGTAAAATAAATAAATTTTGGGGATATTGGAGCTGACTGTAAATATTGTATCAGACAGTAACGTTCCTCCAGGCCTCATGATAGGTAATATAATGGGTTATGTAAAATTGGATGGGAGGAAGTGATTGAGAATTAAAGTAAAGAAACAGAGAAATTACACCAAATGGGAATTTCTCTAAAGTCATTGAATTGGGCATGATTAAAAAAAAAATCAATCTGGCATAAATACACAATCTAGTGAAGTCAGGAAAGTGTAGTTGAGAATAGTAAATTGATAGCTTTCTCGTGGAGATATTTGTGTCCTTGCCTATAATGAACAATGAGAAAGCTACACTCAATAGCCTGGCCACTACCCTGACATCGGGACCATGCAGGGGGAGATAAGCACTCGGGACACCCCTGATCTTTTTGATAAGATAACCTGAAAACCTAAGAGTGGCTACAGTGGACATAAAATATACAAATGTATGTTGCCATCATCTGAAACGGAGATCAGGATGAAGAACATGATTACAAAGGCCTATGGCCTGGTGAGCTATTGCAACCACTCTTCAAACAAACCAGTTGCTTTTACAGGACTGAATCCTACAGGACATATGATGTGTGCCATGGAAAATGTTCGGAAATACCATGAGGAAGAAGAGACTGGCCAGCAGAAAGTTAATATCCAAGAACACTACCTATGAGATGCTGCTAGTATGCGGAGATACATGAAGAAGATACATTGAAGAATGAGTCTCAGACAGGCTCAGTTACTTGACAACAGCACAACACGAAAATGGTTAATGTGGTCCAGGCGAGTGAGAAATCCTTTTAAACAAGGCACTGACACATGGTCCATGGAGAAACCAACTAATTAATGAAACAGTCAGGAAACACTGGTATCAATCAAAAGGACTGAAATTAAAGTAAAGAGGGACACAGTAATTTGGATTTCCAAAATTCAGGGTTAGGTTCCCATCAGTTAACAATAAAATTGGGAGAAACAATATTTAGAAGATATCCGCACGATGGATACAAAATTACAAGATTATGAGGGGCCCAGATAAAGTAGACAGGAAGTACCTGTTTCCCCTAGCAGAGGGTTCAAGAACTAGAGGACGTAGATTTAAGCTGATTGGCTGGAACAAAATTAAAGGGATGTGTTCCTAGACATGCTGTCACTGTGTGTCCACATAGTGTTGGACACAGCCTAGAAGCACAGTGTGGGTTTAATAATACCGGTACCAATCAGGATATTAACTGTACCATGGAGGCCCTAGAGGCGGATCTAAAACCCACTTAAGTGGTATATGCCGGAGAGGGCGAATACTGTGTTACAACTAATTTGAAAACGTTTAAATATGCCAATCTAACTTGTGATATTTTAAGTCCAGAATTCTACTCCATTTCTGAAGTCCTGGTTCGGATTGGACCCGAGGAACTGGTAGAGATACATCGGCATAACCTCACCACCTTACAAGTTTCTGAGAATGTCAGAAAGGACTTAAAAGAATATCAGGACACATTTGGGTATCTGACACCCCTGTTGCCTAAATACTTGAAAGCATTGCGAATGGAGATACGCCTCTCCCAGAAGGTTTATTATAACCTACAACAGGACAATAACAACATTCAGCATGACATTGACCAAATTAAAGTCACCACCTGGTGAAATGACCTCTGGAATTTGGGACTGAATATACAGATCCATCCTTGGATTAGATTAATGTCACATGTATTAGTCGTAGTGCAGTTTGTTGTAATGTGCTTCTTGATTTTCATTGCATGTAATAAATGTAAGCAGAGGATGAAAGGTTTAGCTGACCAAGGACATTCGCAACTTACTTGAGAGATGTTTCGAAGGAGTCTGTTCCTGAGAACAGATAAGAGGACAAAGGCGTATTGATGAAACATGTCTGAGTTCTATTGGGACTTCTCTAGTTCAAGGGCTAGTCATATTCATTGTTATCATTCTTATAGTTTATTGCTTACTTAAATGTTGCTGCACTGCAGAACCTGCAGAACCAGTGAGCACCGTAATAATTGGTTATCATGAAATGATAAAAGGGGGGAATGAGAATCCCTACGTGGTCAGTTTTCGGTAAAATATTAAAATGCCCACGTGGCAAAGAAGCAGAATGAAAAATGGTTAGAAAGGGTTAATTAGTTAGTAACTGAGATTGGTACAGGTGGCCTGGCCTCCTGCTGGGCCATATGTTTGCGTAGTCAGCAGGTTTGCATGGTCTAAGCAATGTAGAGTCTTTGATGTGATTCAAGGACTGGTCTGAATGTCTCCATGTTTATGGCAGATCAATATAGGTAACGAGCTTAGCCAAAGTTGAAAGACATTCCAGGTTGGGAGATAAGGAACAGAAGGGACAGGGAAGAACATTCCAGGTTGGAAGGTGAGGAAGTATCCCCTTTGATGTCTAACAGCAACATGATCAGCACATGGACGATTTATGATTGGCCGGAAATAATGTAACCTCGCATGGCAACCTGTGCCCGGCTTATGATTGGTGTTGACCCTCGTTAAGTATGTTCCAACCCCTATTGATTTGGATAAAAACGTGTGGATTTCTGTATGTTTCTTGTTCTTGCTCTGCCAGCAGAGAGGGACTCTATCAGGAGTCCAAATCAATGCTGCACACTAAGAACCCTGCTATTAAAGTTGTGTTGAACTTTAAAATGTATTCAACTTCAGTTTTTACTGAACCAGACTGAGGGGAAAGAATCAGGATCGTCAATCTAACCAAGGTATATGGAGACCAGAACTGTGCACATTGTTCCTGGTGTGGACTAAACAAGTATATATATGCCCGAGATTTAGTTTCACCAATGTCGAAAGTTCAGTACTGAGGGAGCGCTGTACTGTCGGAGGGTCAGTACTGAGGGAGCGCTGTGCTGTCGGAGGGTCAGTACTGAGGGAGCGCTGTACTGTCAGAGGGTCAGTACTGAGGGAGCACTGTACTGTCGGAGGGTCAGTACTGAGGGAGCGCTGCACTGTCAGAGGGTCAGTACTGAGGGAGCACTGTACTGTCGGAGGGTCAGTACTGAGGGAGCGCCGCACTGTTGGAGGGTCAGTACTGAGGGAGCACCGCACTGTTGGAGTGTCTGTTCTGAGGGAGAGCTGCACTGTCGGAGAGTCAGTACTGAGGGAGCGCTGCACTGTTGGAGGGTCAGTACTGAGGGAGCGCCGCACTGTTGGAGGGTCAGTACTGAGGGAGCACCGCACTGTTGGAGTGTCTGTTCTGAGGGAGAGCTGCACTGTCGGAGGGTCAGTACTGAGGGAGCACCGCACTGTTGGAGTGTCTGTTCTGAGGGAGCGCTGCACTGTCGGAGGGTCAGTACTGAGGGAGCGCCGCACTGTTGGAGTGTCTGTTCTGAGGGAGCACCGCACTGTTGGAGGGTCAGTCCTGAGGGAGCGCCGCACTGTTGGAGGTGTCGTCATTCGGATGAGACGTTAAACCGAGGGCCCCGTCTGCCCTCTCAGGTGGATGTAAAATCCCACGGCCACTATTGGAAGAAGAGCAGGGGGGAGTTCTCCCCGGTGTCCTGGGGCCGATATTTATCCCTCAACCAACATCACTAAAAAAACAGATGATCTGGGTCATTCTCACATTGCTGTTTGTGGGATCTTGCTGTGCACAAATTGGCTGACACGTTTCCCACATTACAACAGTGACCACTCCTGTAAGAGGTCGTCATTGGCTGCAGAGGGCTTTGGGACATCCTGAGGGAGATGAAAGACGCCATGTGAATGGAGGATCCTTCTTTCTCTCCCTCTGTCTCGCTCACTTTCTCTCCCTCTCATTGTTTCTCTCTCTCCCTCCATCTTTCTTTCTCTCCCTCTCTGTCTCGCTCACTTTCTCTCCCTCTCATTGTTTCTCACTCTCCCTCCATCTTTCTTTCTCTCTTTCTTTCTTTCTTTCTGTTTCTTTCTCTCTCTCTCACTGTCTTTCTTTCTCGCTCTTTCTCTCTCACCCTCGATCTTTCTTTCTCACTCTTTTTCTATCTCACTCTCTCCCTCTCTATATTTCTCTCTATTTCCCTCTCTTTCTATCTCTCTCTCTCTTTCTATCTCTCTCTCTCTTTCTATCTCTCTCTCCCTCTGTCTGTCTCTCTTTTTCTGTCTGTCTCTCTGTTTCTCTCTCTCTCTCTCTCGACCTTTCTCTCTCTCTCGACCTTTCTCTCTCTCTCTCTCTATCATTGTTTCTCTGTTTCCCTCCACCTTTCTTTCTCTCCCTCTCTGTCTGTCTCTCTTTCTCTCCCTCTCACTGTTTCTCTCTCGGCCTCCATCTTTCTTTCCCTCTCTCTATCTCTCTTTCTTTCCATCTCTCTTTCTTTCCCTCTCTCTTTCTTTCCCTCTCTCTTTCTTTCCCTCTCTCTCGTTC